>NW_028098110.1:0-507 GCF_014824575.4 Sturnira hondurensis
AATCCAAGTTGTAACAATAGCTTTTCTTTTTTTTTTATTAAAGATTTTATTTATTTATCTTTAGAGAGGAAGGGAAAGAGAGAAGGAGAGAAATATCAATGTATGGTTGCCTCTCGTGAGTTCCCCTCTGGGAACCGGCCTGCAACCCAGGCATGTGCCCTGACTGGGAATCAAACCACGATCATGTGGTTCGCAGGCCCACGCTCAATCCACTGAGTTACACCAGCCAGGGCACAATAGCTTTTCTTGATCATTCCTCTTTCCCACCACCTATATGTCAGGTCATTTTCTATTACATGACAGATTATTGCATTTTGGGTTTACTTGTGGATTTCTATCCTATTCTATCCATCTGTCTACTGGGCTGTGCTTTAACCTACCACCCAAAGCCCAATTAATAAATAAGTTAGGATGCAGAGAGACCTTCTTTGAGACACTGGTATTTTGCTTTTTGTCTTAGTCTAGAAAGTGCCTTATTTACTGATCCAATATGTTTTATGAACTAAT
>NW_028098111.1:0-1564 GCF_014824575.4 Sturnira hondurensis
CCTGGCGGCCTGCAAGGAGGTGTGGCTGTAGGCGCCAGCGCTCGGCCTCGCTTGGCCTCAGAGGCGCCTCTGTTATCCCAGGACCCTGGACTAGGGTTCTTCTGCCACCCAGAGGACGTTATTTCATGTGTGAAAAGGGGAAGTTGATTTCCAGAGAAGTTAAGGGCCCTGCCTGAGCCCTGACACCTAAAAACGGGATGCAAAACCGGAACCCAAGTTATCTGGGAATTCTGTCGCCTCCAACAGACCTTTGCACATAGCAGACACTCAATAAATTTGCAATGAGTATCTGCCTAAGCCAATCCCTACTGTGGAACTGGAAGAGTATGCGTGGCTGTGGAGGGGCCATCCTTGAAATCTTTGGGGTCTTGGGAGGGCGTATGGCCCTGAGCCTGATAGGGTTGGAGGCTCAAAAACTGGGGAAGGATAGGTTCCATGGAGAGTGCAGAGACAGTAGTAGGGTTCTGGACTTGAGGAGGCTTTGAAGGCACCTGGGTTGCAGGGGACACCAATCAATGAGAAGGGAGAAATGAAGCCCTTCCTAAGTTGGAGAATCTGGAGGTGGGGTCTGGGGACATAGGCCCAAGGGGAGAGCACCTGTGCACAGTACTACTGTAGTAGAGGGAGGAATGGGGACCAGTGAGAGATGGCCTGTGGCCAACACTTTGTGGAGAAAGATAATGAGGGCTAGAGGGGCTCAGGCGCCTGCCCAGAGCCCAGCATCCAGTTGACAACAGTACTGGTGTCAGGCAGCTAGCTCATCCCCAACACTCACTTGGTCCATGACTATTTCACTGTGGGCCATGGACATACTATGTCCTGATGTCCATTATGGCTGGCTGGGCAACCTCTCTTATCTACCTGTCAGGGTCCCACTGTTGTCATAGGTGAAAGGGGCTGAAGGTCACTGTTTTCATTCCTCCTGCAGTCCCCTGCCTCTCCCACCTCTGACCTGGCCTTGTCTGTGGAGGTACCTACTGGACCTCCTTCACTGCTCCACCCCATTCTTGAGACTTCAAGCATTGCAGATGGAGGGAGCAGCTTCCATTCCTGGGCTTGGGGTTTCCAGAACTGATGGATGGGGTAGGGAGATGCTTACAGACTGGGGAACAGGAGACTGAGGTTCTGCAGATCCCTGATGGGTGGTCTTGCAGACCGCAGCATAATTGAAGAGCCAGAATGCATGAATGGTGAGGGGAGGCTGCCAAGCACTGGGAAGCCTCAATGCTTCAGAAAAAGGACAGGGAGCTTGACAACTGGATGGATGCTCAAGGGTCTGCAGGTGGGGAATTTCTTCCAGAATGAGAAATGCTTAGTCCTGGAAGATTCTGTGAAGCAATAGGATGTCCAAGGACAGCCTCTAGGATAAATTGTAAGGGCATGGGAGGGGATTCTCTGAGAGCCAGGTCAGAAGGGATGCAAATCTGGGAACAGTAGCAAGAATTGGGGTTGAGGTAGCAGTGCTGGTCACTGAGAATGCTGGCAGGGTTGGGGAATCCAGACAGAAAGCAGAGCGAGGCCGAGCGCTGGCGCCTACAGCCACACCTCCTTGCAGGCCGCCAGG
>NW_028098112.1:0-673 GCF_014824575.4 Sturnira hondurensis
CTTCTCTACCAGCTATGACTGTAAATATAACAAAATACTCTTCTGCTGTGAAAAACCATTTTCACCTCCCCCTTCAACTGATCACACACACACACACACACACACACACACACACACACACAAAGGAGTACGTGGAATCGAAGAATATCAAGATGCCTTCAGGAGACTGTACCACTCAAATTAGCAAGTATTCTACCACACAAGTTCACAGCATAAAGACAGGGAGTCAGAACAGATCAACTTAAGAAGCTGAGGCCAGCAAGAAGAGCCCTCAAACAACGGGAAGACAAAGAAACAATCCCCAAATGAAAGAAAAGGTGGAAGCCTCAGGAAGAATGTTAGATGAAATAGACAAAAGTCAACTATCAGATATTGAATTCAAAGCACTGGTTATCAAGAAATTAAAAGAGCACACAATGAGCTACCAGAAACTACAGGGGACCTACAGGGAACTCACCCAAAACTATATCAACATGAAAAAGCAAATAGAAACTATCAGCAAAGGCCAAGAGGAAATGAAAATATAATTTCAGAACTGAAGACAACAGTAGAAAGATCTAAAAGCAGGATCGATGAAGCAGAAGATCGGATCACCTAGTTGGAGGACAAAGTAGAAAAAAACTCCCAGAAATACCAAGAAAAACAAAAGAGGCTCAGAAAGAACAAAGAGGGA
>NW_028098113.1:0-519 GCF_014824575.4 Sturnira hondurensis
GAGTTATTCATGATATAAATAGGATGGTACCCCACCCTATATATGTACCTTTGTTACCATATTACAAGATTTATTTGAAGGAAAAATTCAATTGAAATGGCAAAGGGAATCTTTCTTGTGAATCTGCGGCAAACTTTCAATAATTAAGTACTAGTCAACAGTTGGGCATGGTTGGGCCGAGGTCTTTCTCTGGTACCATTGAGTCTTTAATGTAAGTAGTAAAGCCTCTATTCCCATATTTGCGTTCTTTTATCAGTGAAGAAAGATTTCGGAATTTAGTGCAATGAACATATAGCAAGGCATGAGATAAATCCTGAAATGTCCTTGTTATGCTTGCTGATGGAGAAGAAAAATGTGGGTAACCCAAGATGCCATATTTTCTAGAGCTTATTTGGCCCTATAATAGAAATTTCAGATACAATGGATTTAGGAGGAGGTTTGGGTGATAACACCATTAGAATTCCTATCCTTGTTATCTCACTTACCTTTCAGGGTATAAAATAGGGAAAAAATGAGTAT
>NW_028098114.1:0-598 GCF_014824575.4 Sturnira hondurensis
AGATAAAAAAATATGTGAATTGTTTCCGAACCCTGACAGCTAGACTGATAGAATGATTTTATTCTGCTGAAAAGCAAATGAGTTGACAGCTACCTTCAATGTTAGAATGCAGTGTTCAAAGTTGAAAAAGCCCATTTGAAAGTGAACCTCTTGACCTGGCTGGGTGGCTCAGTTGGGTGGAGCATCATCCCATACACCAAAAGGTTGTGAGTTCCATCTCCAATCAGAGTGCACACCTACGTTGCAGAATTGATCCCCAGTCAGGACAGGTATTTGGAGGCAACCAATCACTGTTTCTCAATCACACTGATTCCCCCCCACCCCTGCTCTCTCTCTCTGTCTTACTCTCTCTATAATCTATTCTCAGGTGAGGATTTAAAAAAGTGAACCTCTTTTTCCATGCTATTTCCCATACCATGTCACTTAATTAGGTATAGGTAGCATTGCAAAAGACAAAAGAAAAAGCAGAAAAAAGAGAGGGCATGCAAATTTTAACTCACAAGTGCACATTAAAATAAGTTTAACTAATGAAATTAAAATAGTGCATTGTGGTATATTATTATACCACCTAGAATCATCTTACACACTATGGCATTAC